>NC_058414.1:37468708-37502836 GCF_002201575.2 Neomonachus schauinslandi | reverse complement strand
ACACACACACACACACACACACACACACACACACACACACACACACACCACTCTCACCACGGTACCTGTTCATGGCAAAAGCTAGCTCTGCTTGGTCCCTTTGTTACCAACTCTACTGTCCCATCTGATCTCTGTAAACGCCAATGCTTTTTTTTTTAACCTCTTCCTCTCTCTCTACTTCCATTTTATCTTTGTCTCTTGTATGTGACCATCTGCCCTGCTATTTCTCAATTTTCTTAAATGATGGTCTTTCATAGATAGCATCAAAACCAAGTAGAAGTTACTTGTCCTTCATTCTTTCTGGCAAAATGAAGAATCACATTGACAGTGTGCATAATGTAATCTTCAAATTATCAGCTCTTCTCTGATTTCACTGCTGCCTGAAGAGGTCTGTTTCTTCATCACGCAAAACGTTTTATGACTTACAGAAAGGTGGGAGTTGGGCAAGGTACTTTTTGGAAGAGTTAACACTCTTAAGACTCACAGTATCCTAACTTTTTTTAAAGTCTTCTAATTTGAAAAAAGACTTTTCCCAATTTAAAAAATAAGTCTGTTTTCAGTTTTCAAATTCTATGAAATCTACCAAAAACCCTATATATGATACTTTATCTTTTGACCTTGAATTCGGGTCTCAGAGAGAAACAGGTGTAAGCAGAGGAAGATAATAAAATAGATGAAGTTATTTGAAGGAATTCAGAATAAACTTTTAATTTTTTTCAAGGACTCTAGAAGCTAACAGCACTGGTTCATTTTACTTTAAAGCTTGAAGCTTTCCTTTTCCCTTATTACAAATACAACATTACTACCAATCCCATGTTTAGGAACTATGATTAGCATCATCTTTGGCTCACAGATCAAAGAGGGAGAGACTCTTTGGAGCAACCAGGAGTAAGGTAGTAGGGAAGGGGAACAGTGTTAGGGAGGATGCCGGACATCTGGGTAAAATAGACTGAACTCAAGTTAACTGCGCTATAGCAACAGGAAAAGAAAAAACGAGAGGCTATGCTATACTGGATCCTCCCAGGTAGAAGAAATAAAGAAATGGGAGATGGCTATAAGGTATCAGGCAAATTACCTAGCTTCTCTGAGATGCCAGTATTTCATAAGTAAAATGTGAATAGTAACAGCAGCCTCTCGAGGTATTGAGAGGATTAAATGAGTTATTGCCTGTAAACCACTTAGCAGAGGAAATGACAGTGTGTTAATTAAGGTTAGCCATTATGATTGTTATGGCTCAGGTTCTTTTCTATAGGAACACTGCTAAATCAAGACCTTCATGGGGGCACCTAGCTGGCTCAGTCAGTAGAGCTCGTGACTCTCGATCTCAGGGCCGTGAGCTCAAGCCCCATGCTGGGCATGGAGAAGAAAGAGGGAAGAAGGAGAAAATAGAGAAGATTAATGAAGACCTTCGTGTGGGATGCCTGGGTGGCTCAGTCGGTTAAGCATCTGCCTTCGACTCAGGTCATGATCCCAAAATCCCAGGATCGAGCCCCACGTCAGACTCCCCACTCAGCAGGGAGTCTGCTTCTCCCTTTGACCCTCCCCCCTCTCATGCTCTCTCTCTCAAATGAATAAAATCTTAAAAAAAAAAAAAAAAGACCCTCATGTATTCATGATTCAACAAGTATTTATTGATCAGTTGTTATGTCCTAGGCATTGTACCAAGTGCTGGTGGTACGGGAGTGAGTAAGACACAACCTGCACTTTTAGAGCTTTCAGTCAGCAATCAGGACAGGTCAAAGGAGGAAACAAAGAGATAGAGCATATCTGATGGGCTGTAAGGCTGGGTGAGCTAGCCACAACACTACTATACAATCCCCCGGTTTGAACACAAGGTATGCTCCCAATAAATGTTTACCTAACTGATTAAATAATAAGTGCATGGTGCATGTTCAATAAATACTTATTATGTAAACTGTTTTTGCAATATAAATAATTTACATATTCAGTCTGTTTTCTTAACTAAACTGCTCTGTAGCCCAATGAGATATGCAGCAGCCCATTACTATTATCAACATCTTATCTCTGCCAGAAATCTATGCATTAGAAGATTAATATTTCTTGATCTGGAACATTCAGAAAAAAGGGGTGGCTCATCAGTTAAGCGTATGCCTTAGGCTCAAGTCATGCTCTCACAATCCTGGGATCGAGCCCCGCATTGGGCTCCCTGCTCAGGGGAGTCTGCTTCTCCCTCTCCCTCTGCCCCTCACCCCCATTCATGCTCTCACTCTGCTCCCTCTCTCTCTCAAATAAACAAATAAAATCCTTAAAAATAAAAAAGAAGCAAATTGTTCCAGCTTAATTTCCCCCTAATGCATTTATTCAGCAAGTATTTATTTAATACCCACACTATCTACCAACACTATGCTAGATGTTTGTACGCTAACAGTTCAGTCTATCAATGTAGACAATACTTTTACGTTTAGAAAGTGCTTTCACATATTCACTTACTTCTTAATTCCCAAAACGACATTATGAAAAAGTACTATTATCCCCTTTCCTAGATGAAGACATTGCAACTGGGAAGAGAGGTGTGCTGTCACACAAGCAGGAGGTCCCAAACCTAGGTCTTCTCCCTCTGAATCTGCCATCCTATCTACTACCCCTCACAGCCTCTGCAGCCATTCATCTACATCACACATCACTGAATTCCTCTCGTTTAGCATCCCTATGCCATTAAACGAGTAATAATACCTTTGCTCATAAAACTCATACACATTTCTTCCACAGTTTTGGGGAGAAAAGTCACCATTTATTTCTCCCTTACAAAACCTTACAAAACAGATAGTAGCCTATCTGCATCATGATCCTTGTTGAAGAAAATACTGCCCAAACTCATTCAATCCCCAAAACTACATACGACATGGCATATTTCAGTTTTGTGCCCCCAAAAAGGAGAAGTTACTTAAAGAACCAAATGATTCTCTCTAGTAGTTTATGCTTTTGAAAATAGTTTTACCGTTTGTTCATAAATTGGTCTGATGAAATTTACAGATTAATTTAAAATAGGTTTGATCAAGAAAGATGAGAACCAGGACCACTTCTGATCTTTCAACAAGTATAATCTAACTCACTTTGAAAAAGGACCAAGGACATTTTTTGAATAAACTACATTAAGGAGGATGACAGGAAAAAAGACAAGAACTTGCAATAAAAACATGAAATCACTAAGAGTGGTAAATTAGGAGCACTTTTCTCCTGGTAACAAGGGGGGAAAAAAATGAGGGAGGTAGCAGGTATGTGTGAATGAGAAAAACTGAACCGCAATTGTCTAAAACCTCTGAAACGCCTGTCAATTATAAGAAACTTCTACTCTACCAGAGTATCTCAGTGGTTTAGAAAATCAATGTGGGGGTCTTGTGAGGCCGGTTCTCCTCAAGGATGGAAAATTGTGAGGGTACCTGGAAAAGGGAACTAACATTTCCCAAGTGCCTACCATGTACCAAGTCTCATGGTAGGTAGTTCACATTTAAGATCTTCTTTAGTCCTTCTGGTACTTTATCTTAATATCTAATACTATCTTCATTTTACAGATGAGAAAACTGGGCCTCAAAGAGATCAATAAAGTTGCCCTAAGTAAATGGCTATAGTATACCGCAGAGAAAATACTTTCAAACATCTGACTCCCAAACCTGGATTCTTTTCATTCTACCACAATGCTGATTACATAAGAGTTCTCATCCCCTGATTTCTAATTAGGAGAATTATCTCAAGAGACTTGTAAAACATTCCATTCTGCAAGAAACCACACCAGTGTAATTGGGTCATGTCAAGCTTCTGAAACTCAAGTTGCAAAGAACAGAGGAGCTACTCTATATGTTGATGGCTCCGGATTTCAGGAGCTATGTTGTCATGATCCAAACGCACTGGGAAAAAATAGTACTAGAGTGTTAAAGAAGTCTGTGTGAGACAGGCCAAGACTAAAATTGAGAAGCTGGATACTGATTTTCAAGTTGCAAGTTCAAATTTATTTTTAACTACTATGTGCTCAGTGTTGGGGATACAATAAATAAATCACAATCTATATCCTTTAAGAGCATCCAGTGGAGGGGACAGCCTCATACTTACAATAAAATATGGTTCAGTACTGCATTAGAGGGATGCACAGGAAGCTTTAGGAACTTAGAGACAGATGTAACCCAATTGGGAGGATGGGAAAGGACACTGGGTAGCACTACTTTTAGGAATCCATCCCACAACAACACTCACACAAAATATATCAAGATGTTAGCTGCAACACTGCTCACAGAAGCAAAAAAGAATTGGAAATAACCAAATATCCATCAACAGAGGAAAATTAAATAATAAATTGTAATATATTTGTACTAAGGAGCTATTTAAAATGATGATACACAGACCTAATATAGAGATGCACATGGAATGACCTTACAATGGCTTTAACTGTCATACTATTAATTGAAAAATGAAAGAATCATCATAAAGGGAAAAAAAATTCAGTCCTATTTTTACTTTAATACGTGTAAATTTATTCAGAGAATTCTAAGTACATATATGAACTGAGAAGTCTAAGAACCAGAGAAAATGACTTTCCTAAAGTCAAGGAAGCAATTAATGACTATGAGCTGGTCATTCATTAAACTGAACATATTACAGAATTACTGTTCTGCCATTTGGTAATATTTCCCCCTCAGTAATTTTAGAGTTCTTAATTATTTTGAGTTGTTAGGTTATTCTTTGAAATAAATAAATATGTATGTATGTATGTATGTATGTTTTTTCATTGTCCCTGTACTTAGTAGAAGGTTTTATTAATATATCAATCTAAACAACTTTAATTTTATCCCAGGGTAAAATACTTCCAAAATTTTTTCAATCTGATCTTTGCTCAGGTTTCCCTATTTATAATCCTATGTAAATATGTCCTACACAAATAAGATAGTTCTATTCAAATGCACAGAACAAAGAAGACAGTACATGAAATAAGCCAGAAGAGCATCAGATGAAAACAGAGAAGTCCTTTTCTCTGGACCTCCAACTTTTTTTTTTTAAGATTTTATTTATTTATTTGAGAGAAAGCATGCGGTTGCACAAGCAAGGGGAGCAGCAGAGGGAGAAGGAGGAGCAGGCTCCCCACTGAGCAGGAAACCCACGTGGGGCTCGATCCCCAGACCCCGGGATCACGACCCGAGCAGAAGGCAGCCGCTCAACCGACTGAGCCACCCAGGCGCCCTGGACCTCCAGTATTAAAGAACAAAGAATGTTACTGGCCTAAGCCTCATTTGGTGTTATAAAAGCTTTCCAGGCAAAAAAAAGGAGAAATGAAAGTTTTGTTTAGATACAGCAGTAAAGAAAACTGAATTTAGGAACTGGAAGAGATCTTCAAAAGATGATATAACAGCACTCTTTCATTTTCCAAAAGAGGAAATCAAGACCCTTTATAAAAGGGTCTTGCTAATCATAGCTAATGATTACCAATAGAAGAATACAGCCAGCAGAGCCTACAAGTATCCTCACTGTAAGCCCAACTGCCCTTCTCTGGTACCCACACAGCAACACTTAACCCTAGTTATTGAAGAAAACTACTTTAATGTAGGCTTCATTATCCAAATGGTCTATCTCTAGGGGATGAGATTACTGCTCAAATCTCCTTTTCCAAGTGCAAACATAGCCTAAAATATTTACTTCACTCTTATCAATTATTTAAACAATAAGAAGATAATGTTTTTAATTTCCTTATGTTTTACAGCAATATGGTTATCATGAGAAAAAAACAGAGCATGCTATAATCCAGGATGATTCAGGAGATTAAAAGAAAATTTTAAATCCAGAATCTCTGGTTTCTAGAATGAAACAGCAAAAATGGACTACTTCAATCAACAAGCTTTCCTGCAAGTTAAGAGTAGCAGTACTTTCATTAACTGAAACCACTTTATCAAAACCCAACGTTCACTATTATAAAATTAAAGATTTCTGGGATAATCAATGAGGGAGGGGAAGGCAGTAAGAGCAACTGAACTTCTGAAATGCAATTTAAAAGAAAAATTCTGCTTTAAAAACTGTACAACTTATCCCAAAGCAGCTCCATGAGCCATGGAATGCTAATTGACATCATGGAATGCTAAATGAAAAAGAGTAAGGTGGGAAAAGAATTTTTTTCAAAAAATGTAACGGCGTGGTCTCTTTGGAGCCTTGAAGAGGCTAATAATAGTTTTGTGATAGAAGATGCTCTAGTATAAAGTTTCCCAAACATAATTAACCACAGAACCATGTTTTCAAAGTGCTCCCTAGAGAATTAATATCCAGTAAAATACATCTTTGGTATATGCTGCCACATCTTATTATTTGACTCTAGACTATATAAAGCCCTTGCTTATTGGTGCTCTAAGAAGGGCTTTGGCAAGGAATAATGTTTAAGCAGCAGCTCAGCCCTACCATCCTCTCTTTCCTTGGCAGAGAGAAAAGAAGAAAACTAAAGGTAACCAATTTCAGGCAGGGAAAATGACCTCTCCAGAGACAATGTATGAAAACACAAAGTACATCATTCATGAGTTTACAACCTATATGTCTGAAAGCTCAAGACACTGCATCTATTATGCTCACACGTTATTACATAAAAGTCCGCTAGAATTGCTGCTAATCAGCAAATGATAAATTCATTATGCCAGAAACATGAATGTATTTTTTAAAAATATAATGTACAAAAAAGGGCAAAAAAAAAGACAAAGGTTCCGAGAGCAGACTAAACAGAATGCAAAGGTACCGTGAACTGCTCATCATACTCTTTTTGAAGTATTGCCTTAACTCTGCACTGAATCTGTTCTGAATTCAAAGGCCAGATCTTTTTAAAGAAAATAATAATAATTTATAAACATAAAGGGTAATAAGTGGATGATAAAATTCAGGATAGCTCTCAGCAGTTAGGATTGAGAAGTTTTCAAATGTATACCACATGTTAGGGATCTTGAAAGGTCATATTAGGGGAGATTGTTTAAAGGACAATATGTTCAAAGCAAGTGTTTGATGTCTAAATTGTTAAGGGTGTGCTGTTGTGACTCAATTATATTTACAGAGCTGTCAGCGAGTCTGAGACAGGAAAGACACATTAACTGACCAATGGTCCAGTGCTCTATTCCGGACATAAAATGTAAATCCAGTAAAAGGCAAAAACGTTGCCTCTAGAGAATTCTACACTCCAATCACTCCTGGATCATCTCTTAATTTACCCCGATCTTGTGGATTTAACACTCCGCCGCTCTGGTTCCCCACTTGTTAGGATGAACTGTTTCAGAGAAATTTTTTAAAGACGAGTCAATAACATTAACAAGAAAAACTAAAAATGTTAGAGGTTCATATGCCGCAAATTGAGAATCTGACTTTAGTGTCATCAAGCTATGCAGTGGCAGTCAGCTCTAAACTCAGTTAAAAGCATTAACAGAACTATTTTCCAAATGGGGGAAAAAAACAGAGGAGGAACGCCTCACCGGCTCAGTCAGTAGAGCATGTGACTCTTGATCTCAGGGCTGTGAATTTGGGCCCCATGCGGGGCATGGAAAGAGGACAGCTTATCACGAAGAGCCTATTCTTAAAGACTGACACTTATCATAGTAGCTACATTTATCAAGGTGAGCATTTTGCAAACTATATAAAATGTCGAATCACTATGTGGTACACTTGAAATTAATATAATATCGTATGTCAACATATATTTCAGCCTAAAAAAGAAAGAGCAAAGCAAAGTCTTACATTAGGAAAGAGCACAGGCTCTGGGGCCAGACCACCTTGGCCACAGGCTGGGTCCACCCATAAACTGTGGACTCTGAGCTCAAGTGCTGAGTGGTTGGGTTTCTGTTGCCATAAAGTGACTGGCTATCCTAAGGACTAAACGAATTAATGCCAATAAAACCCTTTAAGTAGTGTTTAGCATGGTAAATGTTAGCTCTTTTTATTATTATCATCAACATGATGTTCTATGCAAAAACTTTTGTTTTAGGAACAAAACAAAAGCTCTGTTGCTTCTGAGGTAAAAAAAAAAAAAAAAAAAAAATGCCCCTTGTCCTTAGTATTAGAATCATGGAGCTGAGTATACCCCCTTCTCACTATGATTTACGGGATATTTAAATCACAGGTGAAGCACAAAGCGAGCAACCATTTCTTTCTTTTTTTTTTTTTTTTTAAAGATTTTTTATTTATTTATTTGAGACAGAGACAATGAGATACAGAGAGCATGAGAGGGAGGAGGGTCAGAGGGAGAAGCAGACTCCCTGCCGAGCAGGGAACCCGATGCGGGACTCGATCCAGGGACTCCAGGATCATGACCTGAGCCCAAGGCAGTCGCCCAACCAACTGAGCCACCCAGGCGCCCCGAGCAACCATTTCTGCTGACTTACAATCTCCACATTTGGGCTCCTCTTCACTTTAGTCCTGATTTTCTATTTAATTTTATTTGTTTTTATTGTGTTTTCTTCTAAATCACTTGGAATCCTTTGGGAAATGCCATCCACAACATTACCAAAAAGAAAAGAAAAGCTCCTAAAACTGAAGTTTTTCAAGTAAGAAACAAATGTGTTTATGTAAGCAAAATAAAATGAAACGGAAAACAGCAGGAAATGTTAGTAAAAAAGGAAACTAATGAAGGTATAGAGGGAAAACCTTAGAAGTGAGGACAAAATTTTGAATATTAAGTAGATGGCAATGGGGGGAATTCTATAAAGAGGTTTATGGGTGAAAGTGGGTCACAAAATGGAAATTTAATAGCAGAATTGTACATAGCAATTTAACTGGGGAGTCTGGACCTTATTAGGGAAACTATAACCAAAACACATCTGAAATAAAACCAGATTTAAATTTCTGCTGCTGAGAAAGAATCACAATTTAGTTTTGTTAACTAAAAGAAAAAATTATTTGATTATATCTACTCCAGCCATATGATGTTTATGCACAACAAGCTACAAAAGACAAAGACAGCAGACTTGAGGGCTCTAATTACTTTCTCACAAGCAAATTAAACCATGTAAAAGGAAAACATGGAAAACAGAAATACAAGAAGAAAGAAATAAAAGTTACACATAAAATAACTATAATAATATAAACATTTAAGCAATAAACATTTTAAATAAAAGCAAAGTCCAAATAAATAAGATACTGAAACACCACTTTTGTACACCGCCAGACTTAGACAAGGGTACAGTAAGAAGATGCTTGAATTGAATTTCACAAAGCACCTTCTCCACTAGAAAAAGGAGTTAACCATGTCTTTTAAATAAATAATACCTTGGGGGCACCTGGGTGGCGCAGTCGGTTAGGCTTCAACTCTTGGTTTCACCTCAGGTCGTGATCTCGGGATTGTGAGATTGAGCCCCACATCTGGCTCTATGCTTAACACGGAGTCTGCATGAGATTCTCTCTTCCTCTTCCTCTGTCCCTCTCCCTCTGCCCCTCCCGCTTGTGTGCACATGCTTTCTCTCTCTCTCTCTCTCTAAAATAAATAAATAAATCTTTAACAATAATAATAATATCTCAAATATCTGCTCCCTTCCCATAAGCACCATCATAAATTTGCTGGGATAATGGCTAGGCAAAAATCAAATCTTTCCATGAGCATATGGAGAGATGTCTAAAGTATCACCGTGCCCAAAGCAAACATTAAACAAATCAGTGTACGCAATATTGCAAACCTATAAAAGAAAACTAATTCAAAGTTATTCCAAATTAAACTAAAAAATGAGATGGCTTGGCAACCTATCCAAAATGCTATACCAATTTTACTTATATCGCCTCTTACAAAAAAGGCTAATATCCATCACAGTGCCACCTATCTAATGACCTGGCTAAGGAACCAGGCCATTAGATATCTTGAATATCTTCACCTCAAAAATCAAACAGAAAAAGAAAAAAAACTATTTTTACTTCTCCAGTTTTTCCCTAACAAGCAGTTTACATGAAATGCATACAGTTCTGTATTAAACCAAACCACTTATCACCATATACTTCTAATTCACAGGCTTCATTACTCTAATGCCTAAGAGCTCTGGAAATCTGGACATATGCTCAAAGAACTAATAGGGGTAAGATGGCTTTAAAGTTTCCTTCATTCACAATTAATTATCCAACACCCAATTTGTGCCATAGATGGGGTGGGGGGATGGGGACGACACAAAAATTACAAAGACGTGGAGCTCCCTGCCCTTAAGGAGCTCACAGTCATGCAGATTATTTGGTTGAAGGAGAGTAACAAAAGGACTTTTAAGGCGGAAGTTTGTGAGATAGAGTACAAATGAATTTCCTAGAGATCTAGGATGAGTAGTAGGCACTCAAATACTTTTTGATTGTTGGTCCACTGGTAATGGAGAGCACGCCTATACTCACAAACCTATAGAGGCTATTTTCTTAGCTCTAGAATCAAGACTGTTTCCTGTTATTCTATTACTGTTAAGTGTTCATGTGATTAGGAAAATTCCTTCAGTTATGAGGAAATCCCTGGGTGGTTACAGAATAGAGACAAAGTAATTAAACTAAAACTTACTCAGGTGACTTCACCTGGGGGCTGTGAGCACCCTCATCACCTCTATCTCACGGCTTTGCCCTACGATGCAGCTCTTCAGCTCATCCAAGTTTGACGGGGTAGAGGCCCTGATCACACTGCTTTTCCCATATAGGCACACAGCATTAACCACACTGCGGCTGTCTCCAGTAGAGCTGAGAGAAGGAGAATGACTCCCACTTCACCTTCTATTCTCATCCCTCTGCCTGTCTACCTGAATTCAGTGATGACTTAAGAAGCACTTTGATCCTTTACATGCTTCCGTGGCATTTCCCCAAATAGCTCAGAATATTTTAACTTCACCTTGTTGTATTTTAGACTTTTCAGAGAAGGAGCAGCCTGCAGTTAAAAACTGAACCATAATAAATTTCTCCCTGTTAAATCTCCTTATAAGTTTGCACATTTCCAGTTGAATCATGGCAAACTAGGTCCCTGGAGAATTTCCTTGAGCTTTGTAGTTTTATAATGTGACTGTTCTTAATAATAAAGCACTGACATTCTCCTACATGGTGGCAGGACACTATATTTGCTATAAACCTGTATGTGCAGAGAGATGTGGGTATGCATGTATAGCCAAAGACGACCTGTGGGTATGTGTGTGTGTGTGTGTTTAATAATCAAAGCTAACTCTTTCCTGACTTTTCATCATATAGTCACATATTCTGTCACCTGGGGTTGCTCAGCAGATACATATCACGCTCTTGACCATCTGTTTCACAGTTATGTGATACCAGTCACACAGGAGATCAGATGATAAAATGCAGATGAATGAAAACTCTATTACCTTTCTTTTTTTTTTTTTAAAGATTTTATTTATTTATTTGAGACAGAATGAGAGAGACAGAGAGCACATAAGAGGGGGGAGGGTCAGAGGGAGAAGCAGGCTCCCTGCCGAGCAGGGAGCCCGATGCGGGACTCGATCCAGGGACTCCAGGATCATGACCTGAGCCGAAGGCAGTCGCTTAACCAACTGAGCCACCCAGGCGCCCTCTATTACCTTTCTTGACCAAAAAAAAAAAAAAAAGTACATGCCCCAGGTAGGCTGGAATCTCCATCTCCATCTTTGTAAATGAAGAGCAGCATTAAAAAAAAAAAAGATGTATCATAATTATTGGCAGAGTAGGTGGTTCATTTAATTCATGAACTGTCACAAGGAGTCCCACCATCCCCCTTCCCTTCCTCTCAACCACTCCTACTTACAATTCCGAGGTCAAATGCTATGAATATATATTCTCTCAATCTTAACACAGAGCTAAATTTAACTTCCAGAATTATCTCTTCAAAACTTTGCCTCCGTTCTAGTAGACTTAGCAAACACTAAATTAACACCTGAAAACAACATTCACAAACGTTAAGGTGTCTGAATATTCATGTAGCAAATCAAGAATTCTATAATACAGGTTTGAAATCGTGTATCTACAAAGCACTTCTAGATGTAAAGATTATCTAATCCAGCACCTTCATTTTAGAGAATTCAAGTACGGAGTTGGAACCAATTCAATCTGTTTGACACTGTTAACAAAATCATTCAGTAAAATATAACACAAAATCCAAAGAGTCTTTCAGCCAGTAGATACAGATTCGCTTAAAAATAATAAACATGGGGCGCCTGGGTGGCTCAGTCAGTTAAGCAGCTGCCTTTGGCTCAGGTCATGATCCCAGCGTCCTGGGATCGAGCCCCGCATCGGTCTGCCTGCTCATGGGGGAGTCTGCTTCTCCCTCTGCCCTTCCCCCCCACCTTCATGCGCGCACTCGTTCTCTCTCTCTCTCTCTCTCAAATAAATACAACAACAACAACAAAGAAAACTGAACTTGTCTTTAAAACTGGCTAATGCCAGCCCAACACCTACCTCAAGTAAAGTAAATGCCAAAAGCAAGGTCAGTGTATCTTCAGCAACAAAAATTCACGGAAGAAGAAATAGCCATGGAAACAGCCACTCCCATCTAAATACTTTTAGAGGTGCACATTCATACACATAGAAGTGGTATTTTAAGAACCCACAGCCAGTCTAATTCATGCAGAAAAATCCCTAAAAGAAACATTTCCATTGTTATTGTGTTGGTTAGTATATGTCCTATTTGCATTAACTTAAACTCTATGTTCTCTTTATTCATTTTCATGACTACTTTTAGCATTTTTATAAAGTGACATCCCTTCGTGGGAACAATATCTCACTGTATGACATGAGGCCAACAGGAAAAAGATTTTAATTTACAATGACCTGTCAAAAGGCTATTGCTTGAAATCAAATAAGGAGTTACTAGAATACCATTTGAAGCTCACCACGCCTTCAGAAAAGAAAACACACCCAGTATCTTACTGAGGAGCACTTATTTTTGCAATGCAAATTAAAACGGAAAGAAGTACTATGTCAGTCCACTGATTTTAGTATAATATTCACATTTGTCACTCTGGAGCCTTTGTTAAGGATCATCGCAGATCCGGTATCAGAGGGCAAAATACAGCTAGAAAAATGTACAAAGGAAATAAAGAAAAACTTTCAGCTGACCAGGCAAAGTAATTCTACAGAAGGTAACCACCATCTGCGTACCTAACTATTTCTTGGATGGATGCGTTAAAAATCTAGGGCTTAACCTGTAAGACCCTGACAGCTAAGCATAGCACTGGTTCTTTTCGGCCCTGAACTCTGCTTCCAAATCTGCCACCAACCTTGGACACAGCTCTGAGTTACTATTACAGTTTTTAAAAAGTCCAGTAGTACTGACTGACTCGATCAGAAATAAATGTGAGTCAGTGTCTTTACATCTCTGGACCTCTTTGACCTTCCCTGATCAGAAGCGCTCTTTCCCAGTCTCAATCCATAAATGCCACCAGCTTTCCTCAGAATTACTCAAAGTACCCTACTTCACCTACCAACCCACTAGCAAGGTTGTTAAACCTTTATACTTCTTAAAATCTTTCTAAACGTCTATTTCAAGCTTTCCCCAAAGCATTGTTTCTGAATCTTTGTTCCTCCAAAATGTGGGCCTGATCCATCATGCTGCCTCCCCATACTCCCACCAGGTCTTACTCCCTTATCCTGGTCTTTCCTCTCCTTGCGGTACCCCAATGCCGTAGAAACCCGGATCCAGCTCTAAGCACCCACTGCCCTCCCCAAAGGGCCCCATCAGTTCTTCCATCCAATTTTGCAACTGTTGGATCAAAGACAATCAACTCCCTCTTTATATGCAGCTAATTCCTTCACTACCTCCCATTTACTGAGTACCGGTTACAAACCAAGCAGGAGGCAAGGTTCTATTATGGGCGGGAAGGAGAAATACAGGAGATGAATAAGAAACAATCACATATGATTTTTGCACTTAAAGGTTAACTATAAAAAAACAGCACCTCTCATCACCTTCTGCTAATGTCTTGCCCCAGCTTGCCCTTTGCCCGTCTTGACCCCCATTCTTATAAATATTCACCAGTCTTATCCCTGTTCATTTGGATTCCTGCAGACCCACCCCATTCCCATCTCCGTACCTGTCCCTTCTATCCAACTTCCACCCTCCATCAGAGTGGCCTCTCTAATATGCAAATCCAACCATGCCTTTCTATGCTCAAAGTCCCTTCCCATGACTGGTAAGTTTTCAGAAAAGTGTGCAAACTCCTAAGTCTAGCACCAAGAACCCTCCTGATCTGAATCTGCCTTACCATGTACCAACAACATAAAACTGCTTTAAGATCTGCAACAGATGTGTTTTTCTCTCCTCTGTGCCCCTCTATTACCTTGCACACCTTCCCCTTCCTCTGCAAACACTTACTAAAGCTTCAAAACTTAGAGCTTCATCTTCTCCCAGAAGCTTCTCCTCACTTATGTCCAGAACCCAGGTGACCTTTCTCTGCCCTCAGTGTCCTGTGCACACTTCTACCACAGAGCATCTCTCACTAGATTATAACTGCTGACTTACTCATCCCTCTCTCCCACTGGAATGCAGGCTTTTTGAAAAAGAGTATGTTCTAATATGTAATTTAGGTGATTAGCTTAGTGCTAGCTTAGAGCAGACATTCTTTACAAGAAGATGCTCTCTTAGCAGAAGCAATTTGGACTAAGAATTTGTCAACTAATTGAAAACAGCATTTAAGGGGGGAATCATAAAAAGTGATTTATATTTTATCGGGTCTAGATTAACATAAGACATCTAAAAGTATATTCCTTCACTGATCTCTGGATATCAGGCCAGGGCCTTTGCTTCAGGTTTACGTGTGCAGATTAACAATCAGCATTATGCACCAGCTATGATGGCCAGTTTGACTTTCCTAAAGTGGACCAAAAACTTAAAGACACTTGAAAAATAACTGGAGTAGTTGATCATTTTAGCTATTTGTTCAAACAGTTGTACTAATCCACATCACCCTCATTTTTAATTCAACAGCAAGATTTTTAGGTGAGGGGTGCCTGGGTGGCTCAGTTGGTTGAGCAACTGCCTTCTCCTCAGGTCACCATCCTGGAATCCCAGGATCAGGTCCTGCATCAGGCTCCGTGCTCCGTGGGGAGTCTGCTTCTCCCTCTGGCCCGCTCCCCTTTCATTGCTCTCTCTCAAATAAATAAGATCTTTAAAAAAAAAAAGATCTGTAGGTGACCTCCTCATCAGATCTTTCTGAAGATTTCGATTTACACCTTCACAGAAAAAACATTTAACACTCACATTTTATCAATATACATACTATTCAATTAGATACACACCTAGAAAGACAAGAAACAAGCAAAAACAGGTTTAGATCTAAGCATCTAAGATAAATGTCTCCTGAAAGAACAGAAGGCCTGAAAGAGAAAGAGTGGAGAACTGATGGGCTTCCTCCAGCTTTCCAGACCAGCAACATGTAAGAGGGAGGCACGCGGCAAAATCGTGGGGTCAACCACCCCTTCAAATTCCTCAGGGACTCCCCATAGTTTGCATCGAATTCCAACTCCACTGTACCCAAGTCTGTCCTTGAAATATTACCTGCCTACATTCTTCCACTACACACACACACGCATGCACACGCGCACACCCACACATCCCTACTGTTCCTCCAGTTGTTCTGATTTATCTACAGTTACCTCAAATGTACCTTTCCTGGACTTAGGATGTCCCACTTCTCTACCTAATTAACTCTTAATCATCTTTAAAGTCTCAAGTACCACTTCCTCCAAGAAGCCCTCCCTGATGAGTCCCCTCCGCCTAATGAAGGGGGACATGTCTGCACCCTGTTATATGCAGGTGGGACACTGTGTGCTGGCCACCCAGGGTCCATCCTAGGTTATGCCTATTGTCGCAGACTAAGTATTAACAACAGTCCTTTCACTGTCAGAGTGTCCCAGTTTGACAATAAATCACATGGTCCCCCTAGACACTGAGGGATATGACAAAGATGAAGCAATGGTCTATGAACTTTTGTAAAAATAAATAAAAACACATACACCCACTCAGATCTTCCGGTTTCTCAAATATTTATAATTATTGTTCACCCCTGTTTTATTTTGAAAAGAGTCACAGTTTGGCCAACAAATCACATACTCACATCTTCCGACTGTAACTATCTCCCAGTACTTACTGCACTATCCTATAAATGTTTTATTCTCTATCTCCTCGTCAAGGCTATACAGTTCTTGAGAAGCAAGGGCTTCTCGTGTTTATCTTAATATCCACACATCAGAGCCCAATGTTCAACACATACCAAGTATTCAGTAATGTTGGTTGACTGTTATCAATTAGAAGACAACGCTTCTAAATGGCTGCAGCATAACCAGTTTTTTATAAACACCTGAATCACAAGTGATCTATCAACCCTGACTAATGCCCAGACAGTAACTGTAGAGTGTTATAATCATATTAATCTCAAAGCAACAATATCATCAGCAGTAATAATACAGAGTACATAACAGTATTTGACATACTGGCTCAATTCATTCAAATAACATGAATATAATATACCATCACATGTTTTTATCAACACCACTACCACCAAAAGGCGATTTTTTTTTTTACAGAACACTTTTTTTATGTCACCAGAAATGTATATAAACCCCCTAAAAGTTATTGTATTTTTATTTAAAAAGAAAAATGCAGAAAACAGCTTAGCGATTCTCTTCCTTAGAGTGCTATTAAAAGCTATTTCTGCCTGGAGAAAATGACACACATTTTGTACCTAAACAAATTTACATGAACAAGCAAAGAAATGTCATATTTTAGCCTAATAACAACTGTCAGGCTTCTCCCAGATAATATAATTCATGGAGGAAACATACAAACAGTATGATTTCAAGACCTTGGATTATTTGTTCCTTTGCAGTTTATTACTAATTACTTAAAAGTCACAGAGAAAAATGGAAAACTGTTTACTCAGTTTTCAAAAGTCATACTCAGCAAGAGCCTGACTGATTAGAGAATGAGAAAACTGACTACCAAAATAATTACAAAATTATAACTTAGGTCTGGAATTGAAACCAAAGACATTTCTAAAATCAATTATCAAGGGGGTAGGAGACAGAAATTATCCAAAAAAAAAAGCATTTCCTCTCTAATCAAAGAAAAGAACAAAAGAAACCACATTTTAATAAACAGGTCAGGAAATAAAAGGTGGGGAAGAGACTAAATGGTAAGAAATAATTCAATTGCCTTCTTTAATTAAATTTTCAATTTTCATGTAAGAATACAGATATATTCACATATACAATTTACCAAAGTTGTAGCAAATTACTGTAATTTCTAAGTATTTTTACAACTTTCGTATGGAGCCTCAATTTTGTTATTTTCTTGCAACTAATTACAAGCTTGGTCGATCACTCAAAGCAGAAATAAAGTTAAGGCAAAATGAATACTCTCCCCCTTCAACCCTCACAGCTATATCTCATGCAACCATACTTTAATGACTGTTTCTGGTTAGTTATAAACGGTCATTATCTTACAGGGCATTGGATGGAGATTTCCCAAATGAAAGAGCACAACAGCTTCAGCCAGCTAGAGCAGGGGCCAGAAGAGATTACCATCTATAATGTGATCACTCAGCCTTCATTTCTAACTGCTACCTTGAAGGATTTCACTTATAAATAAATGATACAATCATTATACATGTACAAATATTATCACCATCATCCCCGTTTGGACCTTCAGATGTGGGGAGGGAACGGAGAAGGGGAAGGAGCATAGGAAAGGGACATCAAAGGTTCCAAGCACTGACTGTGTACCTACTATGTGCCAGGCACTGTGGCAGTCCATAAGACAAAGTCCCTGTCTTCAAACTGGAAACAAACTTAATATTAAGTAGATCATATGTCAGCAGGATCTGAATCCAATCTGATTCCAAACCATGTGATCTTCCTACTGTGACTACTGCTACTACAAACTGGTCCAAGAGGGAGAACTCCATTGGCAGGTTTTCCAAGAAAAACAGAGGCAGAAGAACTCCACTAAGATATGAGGAAAAAAACTGCAAGTTTTTTTGTTTGTTGTTTTTTTTCCCCTGAAACAGCTTCAGAGGTTAGAACCAAGTAAGAAAACCTCACCATGAGAGTTAATTTTATGTGTCAACTTGGCTGTGCCAGGATACCCAGATACTTGGCCAAACATTATTCGGGATGTTTCTGTGAGGGTGTGAGATTAATTTGAATGAGATTAATGAATGAGATTCATTTTGAATGAGATTAACATTTAAATCGGAGTAAAGCAGATTGCCCTCCATAACGTGGATGGGCCTCATACAGTCAGTTGAACACCTGAATTGAACAAAAGACCGACTTGCCTTGAGCAAGAAGGAATTCTCCAGATGGTCTTTGGACTTCAACCCTTACTCTCCAGCCTGGGTGCTTCCCTGAGTCTCCGACTTGACAGATTTTGGACTTAAACTACAACATCAGCCCTTCCCTGGGTGTCCAGGCTGCCAGGCCACCCTGTAGTTCTTGGACTCGCCAGCCTTCATAGTCGTCTGGGCCAAATCCTTAAATAAATCTCTCCCTGTCTGTGTTTCTCTTTCTCTCTCTCTCCCTCCCTCTGTCTCTTCCTTACCCCCACACACACCCCTTACACATCTACTGATTCTGTTTCTCTGGAGAACCCTGACTAATAATACTACCTAAACATTAAATACAAAACATGGAAAAAAGACACCTTCAAAAGTATTTCATATTAACTTGTTGTGATGAGCCCCAGGTGTTGTATTTAAGTTCTGAATCACTAAGTTCTACACCTGAAACTAACATTACACTGTAGGTTAGTTAACTAACAAATTTAAATAAAAACCTGGGGGAAAAAAGTATTTCATATTAATATCTACAGTTTATTTCCACCATCCTCCAGTGAGAGGAATCAACTCTACTTAGTCAATGGTTCCTTTCTAGATTAAGGGTAAGAATTTCACAAAACAGTAAGAGCCAAAACCAAGTAACTTCAAACTAAAACTTCTGATTACTATATCTGCAAATGGGGCAATCTCCTGAGAGTTCTCTAGTTCCTTAAAAATACTACTCACAGAACTCATTATTCAGAGAAGGAACCAGCAACATAAAAATTCCACAAGCATCAGAATCTCCAATGGAAAAACACGAGTTTCATCTCAAAGTTAGTTGGGTGCATAATAATGTTGCCTTTTCTCCTTTTTATAATCCTTAAAATTATATACAATCAATCATATGAGTATTACTACTATAAAATCAATATTCAATAAAATACAAATAGAATTTATTAGCCACACTGTATGTAGTAAGGTTTAAGTACACTCATGGAAAATGATAATGCAGCACCAGTGTATATAACAAGACAATTTAAATTAGGACTTCACCAGAGCTTATAAAACGCCAGAATTGCTTAAAATTGTAAGATTTGAGTTATCACAGTTGATCTAATTAGGCCAGAAGCAATACTTTAAACTTCTAATTTCAGAAAGCTCTGCCACTCAACAAAAATATTTTTCTTATCACCTATATGCTCCAGCATTATCTACCAAAGCTTTTCAAAAGTGGAACACTATCCAATCCAATGCATGAGAGGAACTGACCCTTTGACCCTAACTAAAAATATTATATACTACCATATAGCCTAATCATACATCAAATGAATCTCTTTTCAGCCAAAACTTTTGTTAAGAACAACAGGAAACTACATATTGGCTGGTGTTTTGTAACAGGAAACATATTCAAAAGAACGCTGTGGAGTCCTAGAACTCAAAATCCTGTTTTTAATTGAGAGCATGCAAATGTTTTCATAGGATTACATACAGTCAAGATACTAAACTTGACATCTCTACTCTCTCAACTTCTGAGAGAGAAAAGCTGCTGAGGCTCAATAATTTAACAGATCAAAAAGAAAGACATGTGAGAGAATTGGTAGGCTTTTATAAAACAAATATTTATTATTTTTAGTAAGACTAGTCATTAAAATATTTTTCTCATCAAATCCAGAATATATGCTCAGTTTTTAAAAGCATACTTAAGGTTAGAAGTTAGGATATCACACACAAAATAGCAACTCAAGGAAAGTATCTAACACATGCAAATGTTATCATCATAATTTAAAATACACTGGAAGGTCTTCCCCCCATAATATTCACAAGCTTAACCACAAATGTGGGATCAATTTTACCAAGGATTAAAAAGTATGCACTTAATGAATTCGATTGTCAAAATACACCCATTTTCTTAAACCAACACTTTCTTCAGTATTCCGTAAATTTATACTCTCCAACCAAAATTTTTCTGTGACATAATGACCTCCAAAGAAAATAACATTAAAAATTAATCATTTTAATCTTGGACGACGTGAAAAAATGTTTGTCAACTTCTTAAGTTGTTATCACTGATCATTCCAATGTGTTCCCATCACCTTTTTTTTACATATAATTAAAGAAGTAACATATGCTCACTGTAACTCCAGAAAAATATAAATAATTTTTTTAAACATCACCTTTATTCTCTCCACCCAGGAATTACCATACTTAACATTCTGACGTATGTGCTCTCAATCTTCATTCTAGGTACACACACACATACACTAAAAGTAAAATGGCGATAAAAATGCATGTTAAGTACTTAGCCAGTCTTTTTACCCTATAGTATACTGGGTATAACAACAGTCTTCACCTTGAGAATTTTAGAAGACATGACCTATAATAGATTTAGCCTATTACCCTACATGCATATATCATAATGAATTATTATGACATTTATGAATTATTATGACTATTTTAGACATGTCAGTTCTTTCTACCAACTTTCTACCAAGACAAGTAACAACTCTGATGTACTCCTTACCAACAGTCACTGACCAAAAGAACACATTGACCATAAAAACAACTCAGAACTCATATCCAAAAATGGCCTGTAAACACATGAAAACATTTAACCTCATCAATAAGTCAGCATAAATCACAGAATGTATGAGAGACATTCTTCACCCACCAAACTGAAAACTATAAAGCATATAAATAACACCAAGTTATTGGTGCAGGGATTGTGAGAAAACCATTCCAATGTAATGCTAATTATAAACTAATACAACCTTTCTAAATAATAATCAGGTGGTATGTATGAATAGCTTTAAAATATTTTAGCCAATAATTTTATTTTTAGAAATCTATACTAAATAATCATAGATAATTCTAGATCCTGAACAAAAAACTGTATATAGGGTTAATTCCTTTTTAATGCTAATATAGTGTTATGCACATATATCAAAAGTCAATGAAGACTTGCTCTATGTTATCATCATTCTTGCATTCTGCTTTCCCTATTATTTTGTAGTTTTTCACTCCTGATTCAGTTTTTGTTTTCATAAGGCTTGTTTGTGTGTTTAATGTTTAGTGCCCAATCTTAAAATTTCTAACAGGAAATGTGTGCTCTGAGCATAGTATATTATATAATAAGTCATGCACAACTTAAATTACTGCATTTTATTATTCTACCTACAGAAGAAACTTCTAAAAACAAATACATCTTAGTTATAGGCACACAAGGTGATAGTCAAACACCCTACAGTTACTTTTGCCATCCCCCCTGAGAAATGGGTTCTTTTAAAAGTATATGTATATATATACCAGTTGATTCAAAGTGCAAGTGTGAATTTATGTCTTTTTCTTTCTTTACGAAACAACTTTGCACATCCATTTTATCTGAAACAAGTGATCGGTAAAAGAACCCATCAATACAGCACCGACTCACAAGCTGATCTTAAATACCAACCAATAAACCCGCTTTCCCCTCTCCTCAACTGAGGTCCCTTACAGTGGAAGGAAAACTCTTCAAAACCCTGAACAGGTACCTCTGATTTTGAGTACAATTTAAAATCCTTGTATTTGGGGCGCCTGGGTGGCTCGGTCAGTTAAGCGTCTGCCTTCGGCTCAGGTCATGATCCCGGGGTCCTGGGATCAAGTGCCCTGTCGGGCTCCCTGCTCAGTGGGGGGTCTGCTTCTCCCTCTCCCTCTGATCCTCCCCATCCCCTCATGCTCTCTCTCAAATAAATAAAATCTTTAAAAATAAAATAAATAAAATCCTTGTATTCAAGATTAGACAAATTTTCAAGCATGAATGTACCCCCCGTGGAACTCTATCCTGACATGCTTTTGGGAAAGAGGAACATAAGTAAAAAGTAATTTTTGGAGGGCAGCTCTTAAGTGGATGAAAGAGAAGGGTCCGCCCCACTGTACAGAGACAGACCTGAAGGCACAGAGTCACTCAGTTTCTCAGGGTTATGCCAGTCCAAAAGCATCACGGGGAAAATTCCACAGAGCTACTGTGGAAGCCTCTCACCTGGTCACTCCTCCATAATCAGGACTCTTTATCTTTTAGATCCTTGCCAACCACTACGTGTTCCAATCTAGCCCACTGTATTTCAGCTGGTATAGAAAACAACTTGGAGGATCAGCTTTCCCCAAAATAAAACTCATTATCTGACTTAAAGAGAGGAAACTAACAGGTCTATGAGCCATTTCACCTAAAACCACTTTTCCTGATACATAAATATACAGGGGAAACTTTTAACACTACAAATGCTTTTCTTAAATCCCTCTGAAAATAGATTAAGTGAAGAACAAAACTTTCCTCCTCCTGAAAGATAAAATTTCCAGATGTCTTTATACTCTGCCTGATTCATTGTCCTTTTTGTAAGAACAGATGAGTGAGAGAGAGCAAGTTAGACTGAAAAATTAGGAATTTTGCAAAAAAAAAATTATCAATATCTCAATCATGTTGAACTATGCTATGAAGCTATTTCCAGAACAAAAGGGAGTGAAGCAATTAATATGTCAGCAACCATATTACAAAACATTTCTTTATTCTTAGGTTCCTCAGAAGGGTGTTTAATATATAGTTCAACCCATACTTGCAAAAGTTGAGTTTCTCTAAAAAGCCACTCTATAAAAATGTGCTCCCTTGGATTTAAAATTTTCATCATTTTAAACTATAATTTACAGCATAAATAACATTCTCAAGAGCAACTAATATAAATTCATTTCCACACTGCAACAAAAGATGTCCATTTCCCTTTGAAATAATAGCACAAACATTTATGATAGTGGTACTTATTGTACAAATCTGTTTAAGAGATAATCAGAGAATCACAAGAGCTTAACGCTGAGAAGGGGTCTTTTACAAGATAGCCTCCATTACAAATAAGAAAGCCAAGGCCTCAAGAGGCAATTTGTCAAGTTTACAGAACACCAAGTCACCCTTTGTGTTACTTTCATTACCAGTTAATACTATTTAATAGCAATATAGATACTATGCTTCAGTAAATAACATGCAATAAACTAAATGAATGCCTGCCCCAAATTACTCATCTCATAAGTGATTACATTACGATAACAGCCAAGTATGGCATATGAATTCTGTATTAAAATATTGAAGAATAAGGAGAATTTTAAAGATAAAGAGTGAAGTCTGTCTCTGAACAATCCCGATGAACGTAAAAGAATAATGAAAGCAACAACGTTAAGAGCAGTAGGATGGAAAGAAGCGGATCAGATCATCAGGAAAGGACAAGGGTCCCTCGTGCTAAGACCAATGTAAACATGAAATCAACATTAGTGCCTTTAACAATAGCCCTGCACTGAAGCAAACACTTAGACTCCATCGGTAGCAATTCAGATTACATGCGTGGAAGTCAGTGTCCCTCACAAGGGAGCTATTCCAACCATCCTCTTCACCACAGGCACCATTCTTCCCCAGTTTTCAAATACCCTCATCCCCTCCTGGACCCTGCTGTCTCCTCAGCTTGTTTTTGTTTTGTTTTGTTTCTCTCCATGAAATTGCATAAGGGGCAGACAGTATCTGTTGCTCCCACATCTTGTGACTTGCTCTTTAGACCGTGTCAGCACCCAGAAGATTCTTTTGCCCCTGCTCCTTAGGCTCTCCTATAGTCTGCTGTCCTCAGGGTATCTTAAATTTTACCATATCGCAAGTCACACTCATTGTATCTCCTACATTCCTTTCAAAAAGCATGCCCCTGATTCCATTTACATGAAATGTCCAGAAGAGGCAAATCTATAGAGACAGAAAGTAGATTAGTGTTTGCCAGAGGATGCCGGAAGAAGGGGGATTGGGAGTGACTGCTAAGAGGCACAAGGTTTCTTTCTAGGGTGATGGAAATGTTCTAGAATTAGATAACAGTGATGGTTGCACAACACTGTGCATATACTTAAAGCCATCGAATTGCATGGTGAATTTTATGTTATTTGAATTTTATCTCAATAAAAAACTGCAAATTAAAAATAAATGAAAATAAGCACATTCACAATGCTGTACACCTACACACACACACACACACACACAGGGTGTCCCTCCTTCTAACTTTCCTTTCACCTTGCAAAATAATAAACTCCCAAAGGTGGAATTATTAAAGCAGAAGCCAAATGATCATCTGTCAGCAATGTGCTATTCAAGAGCTAACTGGTGTGAGGGGAAAATTACACTAGATTACCTTGAAGGATTTTTCATCTTTAAGTATCTATGTCACAAACCAAAATGAAGAAACGAGAACCAGGGGGAAAATTTTTAAGTGACCAGGAAGAAAAAATATGAATCCTCTCTTCCCATTCAAAGTGAGAACTGTAGAATATAATGAAGCAAAAGAACAAAAATGAAGCAGATCCAAAAAGGAAGAACACAGAATATTAAGAAAAGAATATTAAGTAAATTAAATAACGGCACAAAAACCAAGAAATGATATTCAGAGTTTAATATACCAATGCTTGTTGTGTTTATGGAGAAATTATCCCATAGTTAACCATATCTCTCTAGAGAAATTCCGAAACCTTTTTTGTCCTTGAGTGGTGAAGAAGATGTTGCAAAAAAAATCTAATGCAGATGAGATTTAAATCAGATTACTACTGATGGGCATATAACTGGGTTAATAAGGTAAACAAGGTGTGGATAACAGAAGGTTATTTTCCCCTAAACACAGCCTCTTCCCTTTAAAATCCACTAACCCAACAACCAGTGTCCTTTGTGAGGAAGTTTAGAGGGGAAGACAAAAAATCATGGAGGATACAAAAAACAAAAAACTATATCTTTCTACTACAAATAAATGCCAGAAAACATCTGTAATAGTTTGTTGCAGAAAAGAACCCTTTTTTGACTACCAAATAACCAGTATTTAGTAAAATAGAGAAGAGGTATTAGTATACACACTCAATATTAGAAAAGGGGTACATTAAAATATTTGTATATTATATTTGTACAGTACATTAAAATATTTGATATATTTACCTGGTTATAAACCATAGGTTACAAGACATCAGAATTTTAAAGGAAGTCCAATTTAAATGTTATGACATCAAAGTTATCCAAATAAAAAGAAACTAAATAAGACAACAATCCTTATACTCCCTCTAGTTTATTAATTTAGGCTTCCAAAAAAATGAAAGAAACGGAATTTCTGAGTCTATCAAGAACTTCTTCCTCCTGTTTTTTATAATTAAAAACTTTTATACTGTTGTATAAAACCCTTGTGTGGTCTAACACAGGAGTCTAGGGTGTGACATTTTAATGACTCAAATTTTTTATGTATTTAGGGATCATAATCCACTCTTGTATCCACAACCATCATGCGCATTACAACTTTACACCTGTGTCAGCTTCCAAGAACACAATGCCATACAACCAGCTACAGAAGACCAATCTGGAAAGAACGTGTTAAAGGAGCTTCCCCAACATTCTGTGACCAGCTCCTTTCAGAAGTGAGAAAACTGTACTTCACAATCATATTCCAAACAGCGATCTGTTGACGAGCAGCCTCAGCACCCACTTGAGATCTTTTTAGGAATACACCATCTCACCTGAGACCTACTGTTTGTGAATTTGCTCTATTATTGAAGAATATTAAATTCTGTTATAAAGGTCAAGAAAACAAATGGGATGGGCGCCTGGGTGGCTCAGTTGGTTAAGCGACTGCCTTCGGCTCAGGTCATGATCCCAGGGTCCTGGGATCGAGTCCCACATCGGGCTCCCGGCTCAGCAGGAAGCCTGCTTCTCCCTCTCCCACTCCCCCTGCTTGTGCTCCTGCTCTCGCTGTCTCTGTCTCTGTCAAATAAATAAATAAATAAATAAATAAAAATCTTAAAAAAAAAAAGAAAACAAAACAAATGGGATGGATGAAACTCGTAAGTGATGGTCACTAATGGTAAGTAAGCTAACAGCTTAGGAGGTAAAGGCAACACTCCGAGGCTCAATTAGATATAGATAATAAGAGCTTATAAGCTTCTAAAACGAAGGCCAAGTTCTTAAGATATGTTAAAAATAGGTAAGTTAGTAAGCTGTAAGACATTCCAAAATAGAAAATATGATGGAACAAACAAGAGGTTCACTTGTAGAAAAGAAAAGGATGGAATGACCAAGTCATCATCGTGCCATCTCTAGACTGCCAGACACGCCATCTCTGTATCAGCCACCCACCGAGGATGCCCAGCCTGGTCTTACTCCAGACCCGCAGGTGCCTGTCCCAACAAACACAAAGAAAACCCAGGGAAACTGGCAAAGCTACAGCTGTATGTAAGTGTACTTGTACCCTCTCTCGTCTGTAGAGCAAATACCATGATATCATGAGCTGAGGGGATTATTAGTATCTGGAGCCCTTGCTCAAAATCAGCTGTGGTCCTCATAACCGCACCCTCAATGGGAAGGGTGATGTGAAAGCGAGAAGGTCGGGACATAGGAATATCGCATACCCGGGCCTCAGGTCGTAGGTCGTGTGGTCCTTCCAACCTTTGCACCTTAGCTGTGTTAACTTTCCCCATGGCTTTCCTCTTGCTTCTGGCTGTTTAAACTGATTTGATAAATACTGTGATTCAAACATTTAACTTGCTGAGCCTATTCCATAACCCGTGGGAAAGCCGATGGTCTACTTGGAGGCTAACCTTTGCATCAAGGTGATTTACCCCAAAATACCTACTGAATCAGAAATCTGCATTTTAAAAGATCCCCAGGTGATTCATGAGCATATTAAAGTTTAAGAGCACTGAGCAAGACTATCTGAAGAAAGAGAACGACAGAAATTTGGATCTCAGAACTATACTCTGAACACCATCCCGAATAAAAGGTCTCATATATGCCCTGTGTACCAACTCAGAGCCCCAAAAGAGAAAGAGAATGCTAAGGGACCCACTTTCAACAAGTATCATGTAAGATTTAGAGAAGCACTGCTGCCCTTGGTGATTCTCCTTTGAACCCCAGCTCCGTAAAGCTCCATACAGTTGGAGAAAACACTCAGAAAAATACAGCAGAACATAACATTAACCCTGCAATCCCCTTCTTGCTAAGGGAATTAGGAAAATACCCTTTTTCTTCTACGCTATGTTTCAAGAACATCTATCCAAAGGACACAAGGGTCCCAGAAACAGAGAAAGGGTTATGACTGCCTTAAAAAGGTTACAGGGACCTTAGAAAGAGAATCCAAGAACAGTTCAGCCGAATAGCCTGAGAAGCATCCTTAACGGGCTATCCACTCCCCACCTCCCAGCAGTTCCTGACCTGATCGGCTCCAGTCATTTTATGTATTTATTACATTTTATTGTATATTGCACTGTTCCCCACACATAGTAAGGGCTCAGTAAATGTTCCAAATTAATAGAAAACAATAATGAAAAATATCACCCCTTCTCGCCTGGATTCATTTAAAGCAAATCTAATTAATTCAATCTCTTGGTTTTGAGAAATTCCTGAGAATGAAGGCTAATTCCAGATCTCAGATTAGCATGGTTCATAACACTCTCTCATTCCGTATCTCAAACTTGGATTTTATATTTTCCATTATTAATCAATTCCAGTCTAATTTTCCACAACACTGTGAAACATGTCAATCTATCCACTAAGAAACAATCCATTTCTAAATGTCACCAACAATTATGTATAAGTAATATGCTACACAGGAAAGATCAGATATCATTTTGATGCTTTTCTAGGTCCAGATTTAAGACATCTTAGGAAAGTATCTATTTAAAACATCTACAGAAGAACTGAAATAAAAACTGAGGAAATGATCATACACACACAAAGATCATAAACAAGATGTAAAACGAAAGTCTAAAAGTGTTGAGAATATTTACTCTAGTGAAGAATAAGATGAGAATATCAGGAAAAGAATATAAAAGTTCTAGAGATCATTTCTATAAAGAGTATGTAACCTGTAGTTGCTGAAAGAGGGATATGTTTAAATTTCAAAAGAAAAGATTCAGGTTGGAAATCATAATCTCCCATTCCACAAGAGAATCTCTACAAAAAGAATAAGAAAACATACATAGGGAATGGCTCAGCATATTCCCTTCCAAATGGTCTATCAAATCCTATTCAATCCATGCATTTAGCACAGCCAAGGACAGTTACAGTCCTCAGAGGACATTAGACTTTTCAGCACAGGTTTTCAGACTTTTTACATGGGTTTTAAATACCAACTGTTGAAGAACTGACTTCATCAGCTCACACAGGAAAGAGGTAACATTATAGATTTGTGTCTTCTACATCTAACAGCATGAGCACAGACACATGATAAGCTTTCAATAAATACTTGCTGAATTTCATTATTACCACCCTCTGAGGCAAAAATCCTAATTGGAGAATAATCTAAACACTACCATCACCAGCACCAGTAGAAAAG
The DNA here is from genome assembly GCF_002201575.2 of Neomonachus schauinslandi. Classification (NCBI taxonomy): domain Eukaryota; kingdom Metazoa; phylum Chordata; class Mammalia; order Carnivora; family Phocidae; genus Neomonachus; species Neomonachus schauinslandi. Next base: position 37,474,275 of record NC_058414.1, on the reverse strand, counting down.
TAGTTCTCAAAATTTCCAAGTGAATCCACTTACATGTTAAACAATGAGAACAAGAAAGAGTAATTGTCTTATTCATTACAAAGTGCTAAGAATGAATCTTCTGTTTGCAAACTTAATCCACTCCAACTAGCACTGTTAACTGCCCATAAAACCTGGTGCATTACCTTTGTTTCACAAACCTTATGCTTGATGTTCTTGATAAAATGTGTTACAACTTATATGTATGTACTCTATTTCATTCTTTATTATATAAAATAATTTATTATATGAAAATTAAAAGGCAAAATGCTTTTTGTTATAAGCAATAGTAGGAAAAAAATCACTTGAATTTCAGAATATCATACTCCAAACCTGGTTTGTTCACCAATGAACAGCCATATTTCAATGAGAAATCCTTTAAAATGCATTAAACCCAACACCGTGTGTTATATTTTGTGCAGCACGGGACCCAAATACAAGGCTGGTGCCCCATTTGGTTGAGTGGGTAGTGTTCTACCTGATAAATTTTTGTAAGCTGCTATTCCCCCATTAGGGAGTTAGTCACTGGTTTTAACAAACTCCTTGAAGAGTTCATTTCAGTTATTCCTGCCTTGCTCAATGTGAAACAATTTAATCTTATTGCTTTCTTCCTAAGGGCTAGAAAGATGATGTTCAAAGGAAAGCACTTGGACAGGGAACATGCATGGTGAAATTAAGGAGCTCTCTGGGTAGGCCTGAAGGAAAGACACCTCTAAAGAGAGAGCCTAAGAATGGGGGGTGGGGGTGGAGGGGAATAGAGGGGAGAGGTTCACAAAGGAAAGTGGGAAAACACAGCAAAGAAACTTAGCTTACTCAGAAACCACACTCACATCTCTAGTTATTTTAAACATAGTGTAACTTGGCATGGCCCATTCTGATCCAGAACTTTTGTCTTACACTAATGAAATGAAAGTCTGCCTACTAACACCTATAAATAATTTCATAGATTATTACTTTATTTCAAATTAGTATTTCATAATTAAAGCAAAGTCAAATTTCTCTTTGCTTTGTAAATTATCTCTCTTACAGCCTTATATGGAAGTTTCAAAAGATGGAAATAACAATAGACAGTGATTTCAGATTCTTTTAAAAGATACCGTATCAAATTCCAAGTCTATCATATATACACACTGGACAAGCTAGGAGTCCCTAGAAAGTGGTTTCAAACTACACATTCTACCACCACAACCCTTCAGATTCCCCTAGGAGGGCATGCCAGATCTTAGGGCAGAGGCTGATGGGCAAGTACACTTTGAAAAAGCACTCCAGGAGACTGTGATACTCAACCCACCACCTCCTGCCCCTCCCGCCATTATCAGCTAATAATGTTTCACCACCCGCCACTGATGTACATTGTGTTATTTCTTCTACACCAAATGTTAACTAAATGAAGTCATTAGAATAGAGCATCTGAATTCAAATGGCATTTATCCAGCTTTTAAGAGGTCAAAACATATATGTGAATGACAAATCAATTTAATTTCCTTTCATAAAATTTCATTTCAGGACTACATCACAAATTCTGAACTCAAAGCTACTCACAGTCACAGCTTTCCAATTAAAGTATTTAAGTCCGCTAAGACATTTCCATGAATCAAACTTTCACTACTAAGTAGCAATACAAAAAAGAAAAAAAGTTAAGTTCCTACATTCTTCACAATCCACTTACACTTAAGTAAGAGAGAACTCAGATTTTTTAAGCAATTAAATAAAGACTATTATTTCAAGGTCAACCATACCTCTCTCATTGTACATTATGCCTCATAACCTAGAGTGTCCAGATTCAGAAAATTTTATTACTTATGGGGACTTTTAGTGAAACTAGTTAAAGAGGTAATTCTATTTCAAACTAACACTCCTGGTTTTCAGTGTTCATATTATTCATACTCCAGTCCACTGGAATGTATCTCACAATCCCCAAACTTCTTCAACTTTACTATTAGTCAATACTGGTTTAAGCAACCATAAAGCATATTAGGAAATACGTGGACACCTCCGAAACTTTTAAAATCACTTGACAACATGTGTATATCAACAACCGTGAATTCCTTATAGTTGTCAAATCTATTCTACATACATTTAGGCCCAAATACTAAAAAAAAAAAAAACAAAACTTAGAAAAAACTTCAAAAGCAAACTGAGAAAACATACTTACCTTAATTGGAGCACTACTAAACTTAATTTTCCTATTTGCTGGGATGTCTTCTTCTTCTGGCAATCCAACAATTTCCGAGTATTCCATATCAGGTTGATAATAATTGTTTTCATCACTCTCTTCCTGCTCATCCTGCTCAGTGCCTGTCTCTCCCCAGTCTGAATTATACCTGGATCTTACCCTGTACACATTATAGTCACTGTGCATGTAAACATGGGTACTCTCAAAATGATCTGAATCTTCAGGTACTTCCTTTCCACACCTGGATCCAGAAGCAGCAGCAGAGGTAAAATCACCACCTGCAAGGTCTTTCTTCTGATGCATTGCTGCCTCACTCCCAACTAAATTAGCTTCGGCGTCTTCTAAAGGTTCATTTTGTGGTGAAGGGATTTCTGACTCTGGCATTGCCTTATTTTCAGCACAAGGTTCTTCAGGAATGTCTCTGTCAATCCCGACAGGAGTCTCTTGGTTAGATGTGGAGTCCTCGGCGTCCTTGCTCTGCTGTGTCTCTTCACTGGGCACTGGGGCTAGAGAGGTACTTTTCAAAGCCACTTCTGGTACTGGAGTTGTATGACCCTTCTGAGCATCCTCTGCATCATCACCGTGTTTGCTTGGAGGAGCCCAAGAATTAGAATCCTTAAGGTGACCAAAGGTGTCAAGATTTGTAACAGTAACAGATGGTAGATTCAGGGGATAATGCCCAGTCACGGAGTATTCGTTGTTCTCTGCCTTCTCAGAAACAATGGCACTGGGGGAATCGGTGTTCTCAAATACTGCACTCAGTTGACTCACAGTTGGGGAGACAGCCTCTGTCCGGGAGCTAAGGCTGTCCAAGGAATCGGTACTGCCTCTGTTGGACTTCGAGCCACCCCATTCATCCTGAGGTTCACTCCCTCCAGGTTTCTCTCTCTTTGGGGAATAGCGGTTGTTTTGTCCTGATTCATGCACACTTCTCTCAAACATCTTCCGAGTTTCTGTGAACTTAGAATATGAAGGGCCATCGTACATTGTGTCAAATCTACTGATTCGCTCTGAAACGGAGGACTCCAACTTAACAACTGAGCCATCTGTTTTTTCCAGAAATTCTTTGGGCCTCATTCTTCTCTGCGGAGACGAAGGTCCACCTTTCCCCCTTGTTTTGGCAATGACTGCAGCGTTTTCATTGGGTTCCATACCCATCTGCATGAATAGATTCTTAATTCTGTTGACGTTGGAGCCGTATTTCCTCCCCCTGCTCTGCTGGGAGCCCTCACCTTCTTTTGTTTTTTGTTCCCCATCTGACTTGGGTTTGTCAAAGGTACTTTTCAGTGCCTGGAACTCAGTTCTATAAGCATTCCTGTGAGGAGAGGCACTTCTGAGAGTGGTTCGTTCACCTGAAGACTCGGTTTTCAACATTTTTACTTCAGGGGTGAAAAGCCAGTGTTCATAATGATCAGGAAAAAAAAAAACAAAAAAACAAAAAACAAAACACCTCTCTTCTCTAATCACCAGTATTTGGTCAAGAAAAAGTACCTCTCAAATGGCACACTGTATCAGTGATCCTCCCAACAGGTGTATTAGGAAATTATTCAGTCAAGAGTTACACAGAATGGCTTTTTCAAAGCAAGACTAGAGGTTCATCTGTAATAGAAAAGAATGAATTTCTAAATTCATTTACTTATTTGAACTTAAGGTTCATCAATTAATAATACACTTTTGAAAGTGGCTTAGCCATATGTCAAACAGAAAAAAAAATTACTTATTGGAATGGGAATTTAAAAGCCAAGTTATACCTCTGATTGGTCTTTGGTAACAAAAATGTTTCAAACACAATTTGGAGATCCCTAAAGAAATCGCACACTAATACACAAGTCACACATAAGTACAAGTACACTACGTTAGCCTAAGTTTCTGTTGCTTTTGTGAATGACCTTCAAAGAAACCAGCAGTTCACAGATCTTTAAGATATCATCAAACAGTTCAGAAAAAAATGAATTTCATTTGGGATGCTCCACATCAGGTAGAATTTATTCGTTCTGTATAAGCACAATTAGAAGTTTGGATTCTATGTTTCCAAAGTCCAAAAGATGCCTACAGAGGCTTATTTCACTCTCTCTGGTCCAATATTCTCATTTACAGCATTCCCAAAGCAACATTAGTACATTTTCAGACCAAAACAAGCAGAAGAAAGTTCTTAAATGAAAATAAGTTTCACTCTAAATGCACTCACATCTAATACCTGGAAGTTTCCTAAGAGTGGATACTATTAATTATAGAGTGAGACGTAGACTATCATGGGAATAAATGCAGGAGAACGTGACGATCAGAAGGCAAATATCATATGAAACCTCTTTTCATAGTCCTGATTAGTTTACTCCCACTTGCCTCTTACTACAAGCTCAAAACGCAACGCAATACATGCTTCCTGGTCTCCACTAGCCCACAGCTGGATTTTATATCAATATGCCATTAATCAAATATTTCAAGATCTGCTGAGGCGCAGACAGTGTAGTCCTAAAGATTTTTCATTTTGTTTTTTGCTTTGTTTGGTCTTTTAATATTAGGCCGAGCCATATCACCCTCACGCACAATCAGCTGAGGAAGCACACACTTCGACTTAAACCGCCTCCGAACTCGGCTTCTGGCCCAGCACGCATGCATGGCCCGTGCAGACAAACAAGAAAGGCTTGAGAGTGTGGTGCCTGTTTTTTGGTAAAGCATCGACAATCTCCTTGTCCCCTGACATTTGTTGAAGCCTTACACACCCTCCCCTCCCCCCTCCACAGCCACCCCACTCCCTCCCCCGGCCAATTCGAACCCGAGGGGGGCGGGGGCGGGGGAGATGGGGCCGCCGGGGGACTCAAAACCTGCCCTCACAAAAGACAAACATAAATAACACCAACTTGAGAGGCAGCCGGTTCCCAAGCCTGGTTCGGGACGCAATCCCTCGGCCCCGGGGCAGGGCCGGGAAAGCAGGTGACGCCAAGCGCTATGGTAGGAGGTCGCAGTCTAGCTTTGTGCCAAAAAGCACCTGAAGTCCTAACACATTGGCTGCGGCTCCCGGCGGCTGCCAGGCGGATCCCCGTGTGGCACGGGGAAAGCCGAGCTCCCTGGCCACATTAAAAAAAAGAAAAAGAAAAAAAATTACAGGGTAATGATAATAAATCCCTTTGTTTTTCCTGCCAACGTGCCAGGAAACAAAAGATCCCACTGATAATGCCTCCGATCCTCACCCTATCGCTCCCCAACCACAACCCACCCCCACCCCCAGCCTGCAACTCAGCCTTTGTACGTCCCGATTTTTTTCCTCTTCATCTCCACCCTCCCCAACTCCTCGCCCCGCGCACTGCCTCCCCCTTACCCGAGCGGGAGCCGCCGCCGGCGGGGAGGGTCGGGCGGCCGCGGCTCCCACCCC